>NW_026882320.1:0-39400 GCF_032173495.1 Musca vetustissima
ATAGCTGCCATATAAATTTTCGTCCGATTTTATGTAAATGGTACACCAAAGTGCCTATATATCCTTCGATTTGCACGAAATTTGGCATAGCGTTCTAATATGAGTCTAGAACGATGTGTGTTAAATTTCGTCAAAATCGGTCCAGATTTAGATATAGCTCCCATATATACTTTTGTCCGATTTAAGGTAAATATTACACCAATGTCCCTATATATCGTTCGATTTGCACTAAATTTGGCATACCGTACTGAATTAATTCTAGAAAGATGTGTGATAAATTTCGTGAAAACCGGTTCAGATTTAGATATAGCTTCCTTGTATATTTTCGTCCGATTTAATGTAAATGGTACACCAAAGTGCATATATATCCTCCGATTTGCACGAAATTTGGCATGTCGTACTAAAATGAGTATGGAACGATGTGTGTTAAATTTCGTGAAAATCGGTCCAGATTTAGATATAGCTGCCATATAAATTTTCGTCCGATTTACGGTAAATGGTACACCAAAGTCCCTATATATCGTTCGATTTGCACGAAATTTGGCATCGCGTTCTAAATAAAGTCTAGAACGATGTGTGTTAAATTTCGTGAAAATCGGTCCAGATTTAGATATAGGTGCCATATAAATTTTCGTCCGATTTAAGGTAAATGGTGCACCAAAGTCCCTATATATCCTTCGATTTGCACGAAATTTGGCATAGCATTCTGAATTAAGTCTAGAACGATGTGTGTTAAATTTCGTGAAAATTGGTTCAGATTTAGATATAGCTCCCATATGTATTTTCGTCCGATATTATGTAAACGGTACACCAAAGTCCCTATATATCGTTCGATTTGCACGAAATTTGGCAAAGCGTACTGAATTAAGTATAGAACGATGTGTGTTAAATTTCGTGAAAACCGGTTCAGATTTAGATATAGCTGCCATATAAATTTTCTTCCGATTTTATGTAAATGGTATACCAAAGTCCCTATATATCGCTCGATTTGCACGAAATTTGGATTTATAAAAAATAACCGAATGCACAAAATATACTGAAATAAGTGTAAAATAATATGTAACAAGCTTCGATGAAATCGGTTTAGATTTCGATATTTTGCTTTAGGGGGACCCCCCACATTGTCGGTGTAATTTTTTTTTTGATTTAATTCGAATCTACTCTAAGAATGTCCCTACAAAATTTCAAGTGAAAATCTCAGGAACTCTTGAAGATATAGCCGATTTATTGTGAATCACAAACTTTAAACGCATTTTTCTCGCAGCGAATGGCGGGCACGATAACTCAAAAACTAAAAATCCAATCGGTCCCAAATTTTGACACGTTTCTCTGGGAGTGTATAGCTCTCTTATGAACTAGGATAAAGCCAATCGGTGGAGATCGTCCTTATTTTTTAACTTAGCTTGTGGTCAAAAATAGGCGATTTTCCAAAAAAAAATTTTTGAATGAATTTTCGGATTCCGATGTTCCAGTGAGGAGTTATCATGTCCGCCACATCAAAAACTGCAACAACAACAAATTTTTGTAAATTATTTTTCTTCCTTTTTAAATAATCAAAAATATATGTGCGAAGTTACAAACCTTAACAAGCATTGGTATTATTTGACGTCTGTTAGGATTCCGTCTGTTGAATATACCCAAAGTGGTGAAGGGTATCATATAGTCGACCCGTCCGACTTTACTACTTTCCTTACTAGTTTAAAGAATATTTTATGAGTTTATCAAATTTCAAGGACTACAAGAGGTGAGGATTTTTTAAAGAATATTTTTTAAGGACTAGAAGCGATGAGGATTTTTTAAACAATGTTTTTTTCGAAGTCGGCAAGAGTGCATTATTATTATTATTTTATTTCATTTTTTTTTTCTCACATTTTCCTATCACCATATGTTTGGATTATGACTCATAGATTTTTTTTCATGTACGTACGTAAACTCCTTATACGAGTTCCATTACAACAACAATGAGATTATTGCACTTTTATGGTCAACAATCGATGGTGACATTTGGACCCCCAACCACTGTCATGCTGTGCTGTGTCACCATCACATTTGGATTGTATTTTTGTGAACACTTCTTGGAAAGTTGGATAGCATGTGTGGGCGGATTAAAGCTTCTTTTATATAAAAAATATAAACAAATAGACTAATACAATTTTTTCAGCAAATATTGGAATAGTTTTTAGATTGTTTTAGTGTTCAAAATACCTATAAATAAGTTGAAAAATATTGTGAAAAATTGAGGATGCAAATCAGTCCTCTTGTGGAATTGTGTTTGGTCTAAATTCTAAAAATTCATAATTTCATGTAGAAAATTAATAAATACATATAAATACAAAAAAAAAAAATGTTCTATGAACACATTAAGATTTATAATCGCATGTTTGTTTCACATTTAAATCCGAATCAAGAAAAAGAAAACCTAAAAGTATTTTTTTTTTTTTTTTGTAATTTGAGTCAATTAAAAATTCGACGCATTTTTGTTAAACCCCTAGAAAAAATTATTCACACACACAAACAGCAGAACAATGAAATCCGGCAAGAATGTTGATTTCATCCGCTTCATTTCACATTTGGATGTTATAAATAAATTTAAATGCAAAAAAAAACTAATAAAGATGTAATTGCAAATTCTTATCTTCGCAGAACAACAAAAAATATAGAGTTTCAAATGCATACGCAGAATTCAGGCACATTTTCTTTAACAACTGATTCAAATATGTAACTGTAGTGTGAGAAATGTATTTTTTTAATAATTAAACATTAAATAATCTACATTCTTCGTAGAATGTATTTTTTATTAATTAATGCATTACGGACGATCGACATGCAATTTTGGAAAGAGGTCAGCAGTTTGAGGCAATGTTGCAGCTGTCATGCACGCACAACAAATATCAATTGCAGCAGAAAAGAAAACCTCAAAAAAATTCCAAGCCTGTTATAGGTCTCGAAAAAATATTTTTAAAAAATCTGCGCCTGTCTTGGGTCATTGAAAAAATATTTTTAATTATAGGCTTCGAAAAAATATTTTTTTTAAATCCGTCCCTATTATAGGTCTCGAAAAAATATTCTTTAAAAAATCCACGCCTCTTTTAATATCCGAAAAAATATTCTTAAAAACCTCCACCCCTTTAGTGGTCCTTCAAAAATTATTCTTTAAAAAAATCCACGCCTTTTGTACTTACTTACCTAGCTGGCTTGTTACAGAATGGTTGCTGCATAAGTCGATCTTAAAAAATATTTCCCAAGCGCGTTGGTCTTGTGCACATCTCCTCCAATTTGAAAATTTTGAAAACGTCCCAAGATGTTGTCTTCAACTTGGCCTTCGTCGCCTTCCCCTTCAACGGCAACCATCAGTTGGCTCGCTTTTATATGCTTTTTGAGCTGTGGCATTCTCATTCATTCGCACAACATGGCCTAGCCACCGTAGTCGCTGCAACTCAAGAGCTGCCTTATCTGCTCGCGTAAGTACCCATGCTTCAGATCCATATAATAGCATGGGTAGTATCAGCGTCTTGCAGAGTTTGAGTTTGGTCTGGCGGGAGGTGGCATTGTTTCTAAACTGCTTACTTAGACCATAGTAGCATCTGTTGGCCATCACAATCCTTCTTCGAATTTCAAAAATGATGTCATTCGTTTTATTTATGGCGGTACCAAGGTATGTAAAAATCTTTGGCTACCTCGAAGCTGTAGTTCTCAAGTTCCACAGTTGGTCCGAGTCTACTGGACGTCTACTGGCGCGTTGATACCATCAGCTTGGTCTTCTCGCCGTTTACTGCCAGATCCACTTTGGCAGACTCCTTTTCAATTTGTTCAAAGGTGGCTGTTACCACTCTCAGTGTTCGACCCATTATGTCGATGTCATCGGTGTTGTTTGGTGTACAGAGTGCCATTTCTGTTCACTCTTGCGTCTTGTATGACCTTTTCCAGCAGGATGTTAAAATGGTTACACGACAAACTGTCACCTTGCCTAAATCCTCGTTCGATATTAAAGGGCTCCGAGAGGTCCTTTCCGACTTTAACTGTTGAACTTTTGCCATTATTAATTTTGCAGGAATGCCGAACGTAGACATGGCTTTAAACACATCTGAACGGATAGGGCTGTCAAATGCGGCTTTATAGTCGACGTATAGGTGGTATGTGTCGATGTGTTGTTCATGATTTTTTTTTTTCAGGAATTGGCCAAATTGGTCAATAGTGGATTTGCCAGGTCTGAAGCCACATTGGTATGGTCCAATAATGTCATTGTCCATTTGCTTCAGTCGCTCACACAGTACGCTGGTTAGCACTTTATATGAGATGGGGAGGAGACATATACCTCTATAGTTGGTACATATCGTCCTGTCTCCTTTTTTGTGCACGGGACACAGGATACTGAGGTTCTAATCATAGGGCATGCATTCCTCTAGCCAAATTGTACTAATCAGCTGGTGCGTGCTCCTGACCACCAGTCTTGAATAGTTCGGCTTGCAACCCATCGGCACCTGCTGCTTTGTTATTCTTCAGCCGATTGATTGCTATTCTGACCTTATCTTGGCTAGGAGTGTATACCACACTCTATACCGTCATCTCTTATTGGTTTTGGGGTATCCTCTTCGCCGCTAATATTTGATACCAGAAGTTTTTCAAAATGCTCCTTCCAGATCCTCAGCACGTTGTCTGTATCTGTCACCAGGTTTCCTTCTTCATCTCTACAGGAGGATGTGCCAGCACCAAAGCCTTCGTTTTGGTGTTTTACCCGTTGGTAGAATTTTCGGACTTTATTCTGACTCCTGTACATCTCGATTTGCTCACGTTCGCGTTTTTCTTGTTCTTTCTTCTTTTTTCTGAAAACAAGTTTCTCCTCCCCCTTTTTCTCCCGATATTTCTCCATCACATTACGTGTTGCTACTGTCTGCAGGGTTGCCAGCGTACACTCCTGATCGTACCATGGGTTTCTTGTTGGTGGTTTTTGGTGTTACCAAGTGTTACTTTTGCTGCAGTAAGTAGGGAGTGGGCAATTCTTTGCCATTATCGGGACAAGAAGTGCTTTCGTCAAGCAGGTTGGTAAGTAGTTGAGCGGAGTAGGCTTCTGCTATCTGTTGTGTTTGCAGTTTTTCCTTTGTCGGATGTTTCTTCATGAAGGCTAAATATTCCGACGATGGGGACAGATATATTTTCCCTTCCGATTTTTTTTATTAAAATCTCCTAGCTGAATTTTAATGTTATGGCCAGGGCAATGGTCATATGCTGTTTCTAGGCGCTTGTAAAAAATGTCTTTGCTCTGTTCATCTTTATCTTCGGTCGGAGCAAGGGGGCAAATAAGACTGATGTAGAAGAACTTCGCTTTTATGCGGATTATAGTAATTCGGTAATTTACTGCAGTGAATCTGGAGATGAGGTCTTTTATTCTACTGTTAACCATAAACCCGCAGCCAAATTCATGTCTCGTTTCATGGCAGCTGTAATCATCTGATTTACTTACGCCAGTCCCTTTCAATCGCATTTCCTGTAAGTCAATAATATCGGCGTTGTACTTCTTGAGTACATACGCCAATGCGAGAACTGACCTTGTTCTGCACAAGGTGCTCACATTCCAAGTGCAGATTCGCAGATCGTGATCCTTTATTCGTTTGCGGGGGTCGTCAAAAAAAAGTCCACGCCTCTTTTAATGCATGGAAAAAATATTCTTTAAAAAATCCACGCCTCTTTTTTTATGCCCCAAAAAATATTCTTTAAAAAAACCATGCCTATAAAAATCCCGATTCTATAAAAAAATCCAAAATAAAACTGATCCCAAAACTTGATTTATTTGTTGTGCTCAGTTCAAACTAAATTATGTCACGATTAAAATTCTAGCATTTTGTATTCAAACTTGTTTTTTTCTTTTCGCCTGCAATTGACATCTAAATCTCCTTACTTACCTTCCTTGCCCCCCATTAAAACCACTTGATTTACTGCACTATCAGCTTTTCAAAAAAAAAAAGAGTTACTTCATTTCGATTACTAACGACTCTGTGTTCTACTTTTTGGGGTTCGTTCTCGTTCTGTCTCTTCTCTTCTCTCCACTGCAGATGTTCGTCATTGTCGTTGTTGTAGCATTCGGTCGTTTTTGTTTGTGTTCAAATGGTGTCATACATTTGCATTTGACTGTTAAGTACCACTGTCCATTTGCTCATTCCTCCATCTATCCGTCCGTCCGCTCATTCATTTGTCTATTTGTTTGTGTGTGTGTGTGTGCATGCATTTTCGCAGCGAATGTCATAACGTGTTGATGACATTTGCAAATGGATTTGGCACCAAAAAGTATACCCAACAACCTAAAGAAACTTGTAAAGTTCGATGTTGTTGTTGGTGATGGTGCTCTGCTGCGTATGATTTGATGTTGATGATGATTATTCACATATCGTTGCTGTTGTTGTTGTTGCCTGGTTTTTGTTCGATAATTTGTTTTTAACACATCTCTCATACTCAACTCGATTCGACTCGTAGAAAACTTGTGGAAGTTGGTCATTTCGTTTGAACGATAAGGATATGGGAACTAAATTTTGGGAACATAAAAAAGTTTTTTTTTTAATTTTGGATTTCACATTTTGCATTCCCCGCTATAAGAAGTTTTTTTATTCGTGGAACCTAATCTCTACCAAGAATTATTTTTATATATATATATATTTTATTGTGTTGTTGGATTTCCCAAAAATTAATAATACCATACCTCGTTCGATGAGATGCCATTTAACAGCTGAGACCATAGTCATCATCATGATAAATAAGTTGCGTTTTGTGCAAAAAAAAAAAAAAAACAATATTGAGGAGAAATCAAACCAAAGAGAAAAAATAAAACAAGAACAACAACAACTTAAAAGTATTACACGAAATTTAGGTCACATTCACTCTTTTGAGAGATTTGATTTTTTTTATCGTTGAGTAGTACGCATTAAAAATAAAAAAAAACAAATGGTGTTAAGTTTAGTTGAGCCGAAGAAGAAGAAAAAGAGAGAAAGGATCAACATTTTTAATGGAGAATATGTTCCATTTGTAGAAGGCGATAAAAGAGGCTATTATGGTATGGAATATCTTATTTACGTATTAAATGTACGAAGCCTAGCACACATCATTCTAGACTTAATTCCGTACGCTGTGCCAAATTTCTTGCAAATCGAAAGATGTATAGGGCTTTGGTGCCCCATTTATCTTAAATCGGATGAAAATATATATTGGAGCTATATCTAAATCTAACCCGATTTTCACGAAACTTAGCACACAACATTCTCGACCTAATTTAGTGCTCTATGCCATATTTTGTGCATATCGAAAGATATGTACGGACTTTGGGGCGCACCATTTACCTTAAATCGGACGAAAATATATATTGGAGCTTTATATAAATCTGAACCAATTTCTACGAAATTTGATACACATCGCTCTAGACCTTATTCAGTACGCTATGCCAAATTTCGTTCAAATCGAAAGAAATATAGGGACTTTGGTATACCATTTTCCTAGAATCGGGCGAAACTATATATGGGAGCCATATCTAAAGTTGACCCGATTTTCTCGAAATTTTGCATTCATCATTCTAGACTTAATTCAGTACGCTATTCCAAAATTGGTGCCAATCGAATGATTTTCAGGGACTTTGGTGCGCCATTTACCTAAAATCGGGCGAAACTATATATGGGAGCTATATCTAAATCTGAACCGATTTTCGCGAAACTTAGCACACATCATTCTGGACTTAATTTAGTACTCTATGTTAAATGTCGTGCAAATCGAAAAATATTTAGGGACTTTGGTGCACCATTTATCTTAAATCGGACGAAAATATATATGGGAGCCTGGGCAATATTTTGTGATAGTTGCACCCTAATATTTAGTACAGACCTTCTAATTACATGTCCAGATTCCCTTCACCGTGGATTGTGTTGTGATGTTCGGCTTTCAATTGTGACCTATAGATCGACTCGAAAAAAATGCAAAAAATTAAGTTTTCAGTCCCCTTCATCCCAAAATTATTATCTGATCATCACCGCAAATTATAGCGTTGTTCTTGAACATACCTGTACCCTCATGGAAATTGCAAAGCAATTTAGTAACCCCTTACCCCCAGTGTGGTAAGGGGTTACTAAATAATATCTAAATACGTAAGAACCTGTAAATATTTAAGTGTAACTCCCACATCCGAGTACCTACGGCAATACAATTGGTATCAATTTGAAGGTCAACCACTCCTCGTGTTTACAAATTATAATGGACAGACGGACGGACACACATGTCTAGATCGACTCAACTAGTTTCTTTTTGTCACGAAAAAATATATTTTCAAAAAATACACGCTAAAAATAATCCTTAAAAATATAAAAATCATGTCTTCCTCAAAAAATATTCTTTAAACCAGTGAGCGGAGCAGTGTAGTCGGACGTGGCCGACCATATGATACCCTACACAACTTGCACGAAACTATAACTTTCTGTGGTTCTATATTCTGAGCTTGGGCAATATTTCGCGATATTTGCACCCCCTTGACCGACTAGAGACCAACAAATATTAAGTACAGCCCTTCTAATTACTTGTCCAGATTCCCTTCACCGTGGGCTGTGTTGTGATGTTCGGCTTGTTGCCTATAGATCGACTCGAAAAAAAAACACCAAAAAATAAGTTTCCGGTCCACTTCATCCTAAAATTATTATCTGATCATCACCGCAAATTATAGCGTTGTCCTTGACCATACCTGTACCCTCATGGAAAATTTCAAAGCGATCAGCGCTATATTTCCGCCTTCTAGTGTGGTAATGGGTTACTAAATTATATATGATAAATATTTATGTGTAAGTACATACGACAATATAATTGGTATCAACTTTTCGGGTCTAGGACCTTCAGGTGCAAATATATACCCCATAGAATACAAATTTTGTAATTTTTCACACAAAAGTCAGGGTCCATTTGACCCGCTAGGACCTTCAAAAATGCTTATTCTTTGGCCCGATCTTCTCCGTGCAAAAATTCGCGGTATTTGGGTCATAATTCCGGCCTCTGGAGCGACCAGAAAAACCGACAAAAATAAAGTTTTTGGTCCATTTCATTCCCTAAATATTAACCGATCTTTTCCAAAAACAATAGGGGACTTCATTGGCCAGAACCCATCCTACATGCAAAATTTCGTAAAGATTGGTCCATAACTGTGGACTGTATCGTGTTTACAAATTATAAAGGACAAATCACGGACGGACACACATGTCTAGATCGACTCAGCTAGTCGAGATCGGTATACTTAAAGGTGGGTCTAGGATCAATATTTCGCGGCGTTACAAACTTTTGGGGCTGCACAAAACTATAATACCCTGACAACATAGTTGTGAAGGGTATAAAAATCCACGCCTCTCATGGCTTCCTCCAAAAAATATTCTTTAAAAAATCCACGCCTCTTATGGCTTTCTCAAAAAATTATTCGTTAAAAAATCCACGTCTCTTTGATAAACTCAAAATTTTAAAAAATCTACGCCTCTTTTAATGCCCTCAGTAATTTTCTTTAAAAATTCCACGCCTCTTATAATATTCTTGATGAATATGATACCCCCTTAAATACTTATTTATAATACGCTTGTGAAGCATTAATAAGTGCGTCACTGATTTCTCTTTGCCCTGTTATCAAGATATGTCTACTTGGATTGTCTTAACAGATAAACCTTTTTTTTATTTGAAGGTTGAAAAACGTCACATTATCTACGTAAGCTCTAAATAAAACACCTTAATTCCATTTCAAATACTGGAATCACAACTTTTGTGACACCAATCGACAAAAATTCAACATTCCCATATCTCTGAGATTACATTCATAACAATAATACCTTGTTGTAGTGTAGTCTAATTAAAATTTTCAAAATTTCTCTCAATAATTATTCGTTTCCAAACACACTTATCATTCAATCCTCGTACTCCCAATTAAATTGATGCTACTAAAATTTTAGTTTTTTTTTTTTCGTTTACTTGTTCTCGTTTAATTTCATTTTCAGCTCACATATCATTTTATGGGTATTCATGTGAGTGTGTGTGTGTGTGAGTGAGACCTCATTTCCTCGATATGTATTTTTAAATACGCACCATTCACCCATATAATACCACCGAACACAGTACAGCACAGAACAGCACCACCCTCAATCTTCTTAGTCATGACGGAGACGACGACCATGACTTTGAACTTTAAATTGGGATCTACTTGTGGTTTGATGGCGACAAGGCAATGGATGAGGAGAGAGGGACTTAATATTCGAAAATTTTATTTTAGAATTGTAGTATTGTTTTTTTTTTGGTTTTTTATTTTTATTATTTTGTGTTTCTTTTAGTTGTTGTTGTTAATTCAAAATATTATTTGTATTATTTAAACATGTTTTCTTGGCTGACTCGATCGCCTTCGCTCGCTCGCTCACACTCTGACCAAAATAACAATTTGTTTTATTCGGTGATTCTGAAAATGAAATGAAAACAAAATAAACTACTGAAGGTAATTGTTAATGTACATATATATGTATGTGTGTACATGTACATTAATATATACACATATTTAATGTACATTGTCTTGTATATATTAATCGAAAGTTCTCCTAGTTCTTTTGTTTTTTTACGTTCTTTGTTTAAATTTCATATTCATTACCGTTTTGGGGAGACTACAAAGGCGGGGGAAAGTGAAACGTATTGCTAAAAAAATATTTTTTTAAAAAATACTCTTCTATGTTCTTTTTACTTAGCTGGCTTGTGACAGAACTTTTGTTCCATAAGCCGAGCTTAAAAAAGATTACCAGGCGCATCGGCCTTTTGCACAGATTTTCCACTTTGAAAGACAATATTGTCCTCCACTTGATCTTACTATCTTATTCGTGACCTTCCCCTTCTGCGTGAATCATCAACTGGTTCACTTTTATATGCCTTCGGAGCTGGGGCATCTTCATTCATTCTCACAACATGACTTAGTCAACGTAGTCGCTGCAGCTCAATACGTCTAACAATGTCGATGTCTGAGAATAGCTGGTACATCTCATGGTTCATTCGACGGCGATATTCACCGTCAACGCAAATCGGCCCATAGATCTTTCGGAAATTTTTTCTCTCAAACACTCCAAGAGCGGCCTCATCTGATTGCGCAACCCATGCTTCAGATCCATATAACAGCCCGGGTAGTATCAGCGTCTTGTAGAGTGTGAGTTTGGTCTGGCGGGAGATGGCCTTGCTTTCGAGTTGTTTGCTCAGACCATAGCAGCATCACTATCCTTCTCCGAATTTCAAAACTGATGTCATTCAGCCAACTTTCAATTTGTTGAAAGGTGGTTGTTACCCCTCTCAATGTTCGACCCATTATATCGATGTCATCGCCGTAGGTGAGTAACATGTGTTGTTTGGTGTACAGAGTGTCATTTCTGTTCACCTTTGCGTCTCGTATGACCTTTTCGAGCAGGATGTTTAAAATGTCACACGACAAACTGTCACCTTGTCTGAATTCTCGTTCGGTATTAAATGGCTCCAAAAGATCCTTTCCGACTTTAACTGCCGATCTTGTGCCAGTTAAAGTTATGCTGTATAGCCTATTAATTTTGCAGGAATGCCAAACGCAGACCTATTAACGGATAGGGCTGTCGAATGCGGCTTTATAGTCGACGAATAGGTGGAATGTGTCCATGTGTTTTTGGTTGTTCAGTGGTGTTTTTTCCAGGTTTGAAGCCGCATTGGTATGGGCCAATAATGCCATTGACCATTGGCTTCAGTTGTTCACACAGTACGCTGGATAGCACTTTATATGCGATGGGACGGAAACTTATTCCTCTATAGTTGGCACATATCATCTTGTCTCCTTTTTTGTGCAGGGGACACAGTATGCTGAGGTTCCAATCATTGGGTATGCATTTTTCTAGCCAGCTGGTGCATGCTCCTTACCAGCATCTGACCACCAGTCTTGAATAGTTCGGCTTGTAATCCATCGGCACCTGCTGCTTTATTATTTCTCAGCCGATTGATTGCTATTCTGACCTCATCTTGGCTAGGTGGTACATACCGTCATCTATTATTGGCTCTTGGGTATCTACTTCACCGCTACTATTTGATACCAGAAGTTTTTCAAAATGCTCCTTGAAGATCCTCAGCACGCTGTCTGTATCTGTCACCAGGCTTCCTTCTTCATCTCTACAGGAGGATGTGCCTGCACCAAAAACTTCGGTTTTGTGTTTTACCCAGAATTTTCGGACTTCATCGGGATGTACAGGAGTCAGGAGAATCCTGTACATCCACCGCATACGTGTTGCTACTGTCTGCAGGGTTGCCCAATACGCTGCGTTTTTTCATATCAGTAGCATTACGACACTCCTGATCGTACCAAGGGTTTCTTGATGGTGGTCTTTGGTACCCAAGTGTTGTTTATGCTGCAGTTTGTAGGGAGTGGGCAATTTTTTGCAATTGTGCTTCTATACTATTATCGGGACAAAAAGTGTTTTCGTCAAGCAGGTGGGTAAGTTGAGCGGTGTAGGCCTCGGCTACCTGTTGTGTTTGCAGCTTTTCGAAGTCGAGTTTCTGTGTTGTGTTAGATCGCACCTTTGCTGTAACACTAAGATGAAGGCGAACCTTGGTTGCTACAAGGTAGTGTTCCGAAACGATATTCACTCCTCGGATCGATCGAACGTCTAGAACACTGGATGAATGCCTTCCGTCTATCACAACATGATCGATTTGATTTCTCGATGTTTGATCGGGAGAAATCCAAGTGGCCTTGTGTATATCGAGATGCTTGAATCTGGAGCTGCTAACTGCCATGTTTTTTGCTGCCGCGAAGTCAATCAACCTCATGCCGTTGTCTGATGTTTCATCATGGAGGCTGAATTTTCCGACGGTGGGGCCAAAGATATTTTCCCATCCGATATTTGTATTAAAATCTTCTAGCAGAATTTTAATGTCATGGCCAGGGCAACGGTCATATGATGTTTCTAGGCGCTCGTAAAATATGTCTTTGGTCTATTCATCTTAATCTTCGGTCGGAGCATCGGCGCAAATGAGACTGATGTAGAAGAACTTCACTTTTTTGCGGATTGTAGCAATTCGCTTATCTACTGGAGTGAATCTGGACGCGATGTCTTTTATTCTCCTGTTAACCATAAATCCGCAGCCAAATTCACGTCTCGTTTCACGGCAGCTATAGTACAGGGCGTAATCATCTGATTTACTTATGGGTGAACTCGCGGCACATATTAGCTCACTATTTCATCGGGTGATGAAAATAGCTACCCCAAGTGGCATCATGGTGAGGTCAGTGTCCACAATTGAGATGAAAGGGGGACTAAGATAAGCCTGGACTTCGCCATGTTAAAGCCAGAGCCGTTGCTTGGTATCTATCATCCCCTAGGCCACCTGTCCCCAAAAATATTTGTTAAATAATCCTGGCCTCTTTTAATGTCCCCAAAAATATATATTTTTTTTAAATCCACGTTTTTTTTTATCAAATTCAATAATAATTTAATTTTTTCTATCTCTTTCAGGTAAGTCTCAATACCCAAAATCATTTCAATTAAAATTCGTAAGTAAATTAATTTTAAAAACAAAAATAAATAAATTCAGTTCTAAAGGTGTCTCGAATTTTGATGAATAAAAATTCCGTTCCCCTCGCCACATGCCCGCAACTCACTTCCGTTCCCACATGCAGCTGCTACTGGCTGCTGGCGACTCAATTTTAGTGACTCCATTACTAGCAACATGGGTTAATTTCGCTTCTAGTTTCTCAGTAATTGCTTTTTCTTGTTCCCCTCCCCACATCAGCTTCCAGTTAATTTTCATTAACTGTTTACAAGTTCGGGTGTTTTTTCTTTCGGTTGCTACTGATAATAAAAATGCTGTTAAAAATAAACCGTTACAGCTGTCTCTGTGAGCTAACGATTCCTAGAGCTCTGCTCTTGATTTTAATGACATCTTATTTTTTTTGTTGGTTTAATGACCCATATTTGTCGTGTGCGTCACCACCACCGGTTGGTTTTTAATTCTGGCACCATATGAGCAGAGCATAGGAGAATGAGTCGAATGACCTCCCCATCGCTATCATCGTTGGGGGGGCTACACTTTATGTTGAACGGTAAAAGATAATAAAATTATAGCAAACACGATGATGTTGAGGATGATTCAAAATGAGCCATTACAGAATAATTGAAGAACTCCTAGGGAGGGCGGTTTGAGAAGAGATCAGCCTGGATTTTTTAAAGAACATTTTTTGAGGCGTGGATTTTTTAAAGAATATTTTTTGGAGACCATAAAAAGAGGCGTGGATTTTTTAAAGAATATTTTTTGGAGACCATAAAAAGAGGCGTGGATTTTTTAAAGAATATTTTTTGGAGACCATAAAAAGAGGCGTGGATTTTTTAAAGAATATTTTTTGGAGACCATAAAAAGAGGCGTGGATTTTTTAAAGAATATTTTTTGGAGACCATAAAAAGAGGCGTGGATTTTTTAAAGAATATTTTTTGGAGACCATAAAAAGAGGCGTGGATTTTTTAAAGAATATTTTTTGGAGACCATAAAAAGAGGCGTGGATTTTTTAAAGAATATTTTTTGGAGACCATAAAAAGAGGCGTGGATTTTTTAAAGAATATTTTTTGGGGGCGTTTTGTCTCAAAAAACGATTGTTTTAATTTTACACAAATATTATTTCAAAAGCTTTTCCCGACCATTCTTTGCAGAAACTACTAGACTATATATTTTATTTTTCCAAACACTTTTTATGTACTTTTAATACCACCACGCTTTATGAACCACTCTATTTATTTCATGCACTTTCCTGGTAAATTGTTTTCTTTTTCATCATACAAGCTCTAGAAATGCGAAAGAAATCCACACACACCAGGAGAAATAAAGAATGAACGCTTAAATAAACAAAAACAAACCTAAAGTCAAAGAGATTATTAAGAAAAATAAAGTGGAGAACCTACAGAAAAATAAGAAACATTTCCAAGTAGTCGGCTTCGAAGACATGATGCTGGGCTAGCTAGGTTGGGGCTTGGTTGTTCATTCAACAAACACAATGGTGGAACGTGGAGCGTAGAGCGCGTAGTAAAAGCTAATGTTTCTTTCTGGCGGTGATGGTGGTGCTGAATGGCTGGCTGGCCTACAACAAAAGCGCTGAAAAGTCAACATAGAGAAAGAATTCAAGTTAAGACCACTTGAGTTGAGTTCGTCGTCATCGTCGTTGTAGTCTTTTGTGTTTTTTCGGGGTCTTTAAAAAACACAAAGTTTATGACAATATTTGTGCGCCAGCACCCCACGTTCATGATGATGATGATGCTGGGGAAAGGGCATGGCTGGCGACAGCAGCATTACAACAATGGCCCGCCACCAACCAACCACTTCACAACAAAATGAAAAGCATTAGAAAGTGAGATTTTTGTGTGTTTTGAAGGTTTAACCTTCTAGTTTTTTTCTTAGAAAATAACAGCATCCGACGCAGCTCACAAAAAATAAAAATAATAACGACAAAATTTGTACCAGAAATTAGACAAGTTTTCGAGTACCATAACATGTTGTGTACTGAAAAATATGAGGAAATTTTTGAAAATAATTATTACAAGTTTCCATAAACATGAAACCAAAATTTAAAAAAAATAGTGAAAATAAAACCCGCAGGTTTTTGCTATGAGGAAGTTCAGTCATATGTTTCAATTTTTTGGTGTTTTAAATTTAATCGAAAACTTCCTTTTCGAAGAAGTTGTTTACGAACATAACATATGTAGGCAAGAGCAAAACCAACCACTATGAAATGTATAGCAATATGTCATGCCTTGAAGAGTGGTTCGAGAGCACTTTGTCAAGCTTCACCAAATTCCGTCAACACCATAACTTTTTAAGTGGTTAAATTACAGCGATTTTTATCTAATATTATGTATGGATGAATAGAGGAAATAATGTTTCTTCCGCTTGTAGTTACTCAAGATTGACAATAGTCTTTAAAAATCCACGCCTCCGAAATTACCTCAAAAGTATTGTTTAAAAAATCCACGCCTCTGAGGAAACCTCAAAAATATTCTTTAAAAAATCCACACCTCTGAGGAAGCCTCAATAAATATTGTTTAAAAAATCCACGCCTCCGAAATTACCTCAAAAAGTATTGTTTAAAAAATCCACGCCTCTGAGGAAACCTCAAAAATATTCTTTAAAAATCCACGCCTCCGAAATTACCTCAAAAAGTATTGTTAAAAAAATCCACGCCTCTGAGGAAACCTCAAAAATATTCTTTAAAAATCCACGCCTCCGAAATTACCTCAAAAAGTATTGTTTAAAAAATCCACGCCTCTGAGGAAACCTCAAAAATATTCTTTAAAAAATCCACGCCTCTTCCCAAGTCTCCAAAACTATTTAAAAAATCTACACCTCTTCCCAAGTCTCCAAAAATATTCTTTAAAAAATCTACATCTCTTCCAATGCCTCAAAAATATTCTTTAAAAAATCCACACCTCTTCTAATGACTCAAAAAATATTCTTTAAAAATTCTACGCCTCTATAATGGCCCCTAAAAATATTCTTTAAAAACTCCACGCCTCTATAATGGCCCCTGAAAATATTCTTTAAAAACTCCACGCCTCTATAATGGTCCCTAAAAATATTCTTTAAATATTTCCTGGGGAAGCCTCAAAAAATATTCTTCACATTTAATTAATTTTAAATTTAATATTTTTCGTCATTAATTAATCCCTTAACATCCTGACACACAATCCTTAATCCGCTTCCGTTCTATCTCTCTCTTCCTTCATGCAATGCTTTTGCCTTTCATGCCCCTGTGTGTGTAATTTAATCACACAGTAATTCGTTTTCATTAAAAACAAACAACTGATTAAAAGTAGAGCTCCCTCCCTCCTCTGACGTCTTCTTTTTGAGTATTTTATTACATTCTTGAATAACACAGCAAACAAACAGACCGACCGACACACAGACACAATATGCCAAAAATTGCAAACAGGCAACAACAAGAACAACTTAATTTGTTTACATCAACCGAAAAGAATATACACATTTTAATTAGACGAAGACGAAGCCAAGCTGCTGACGTAGGACCGATATGTAATAGTTTCGCCATGTAACCCCCGACAGCAAAAAGTGTCAGGGGCAACAGCATAATTTTATTTGTGTAACCAGAAATTTTACACATAAGGAAGAAAGGAAGGGGTTTGAGTGATGGGAAGGGTTGAGGGGTGATGAAAATCCACGCCTTTTACAAAGCCCCTAAAAGTATTCTTTAAAAATCCACGCCTTTTAAAAAGCCCCTAAAAATATTCTTTAAAAATCCACGCCTTTTACAAAGCCCCTAAAAGTATTCTTTAAAAATCCACGCCTTTTAAAAAGCCCCTAAAAATATTCTTTAAAAATCCACGCCTTTTACAAAGCCCCTAAAAGTATTCTTTAAAAATCCACGCCTTTTACAAAGCCCCTAAAAGTATTCTTTAAAAATCCACGCCTTTTACAAAGCCCCTAAAAGTATTCTTTAAAAATCCACGCCTTTTACAAAGCCCCTAAAAGTATTCTTTAAAAATCCACGCCTTTTACAAAGCCCCTAAAAGTATTCTTTAAAAATCCACGCCTTTTACAAAGCCCCTAAAAGTATTCTTTAAAAATCCACGCCTTTTACAAAGCCCCTAAAAGTATTCTTTAAAAATCCACGCCTTTTACAAAGCCCCTAAAAGTATTCTTTAAAAATCCACGCCTTTTACAAAGCCCCTAAAAGTATTCTTTAAAAATCCACGCCTTTTACAAAGCCCCTAAAAGTATTCTTTAAAAATCCACGCCTTTTACAAAGCCCCTAAAAGTATTCTTTAAAAATCCACGCCTTTTACAAAGCCCCTAAAAGTATTCTTTAAAAATCCACGCCTTTTACAAAGCCCCTAAAAGTATTCTTTAAAAATCCACGCCTTTTACAAAGCCCCTAAAAGTATTCTTTAAAAATCCACGCCTTTTAAAAAGCCCCTAAAAATATTCTTTAAAAATCCACGCCTTTTACAAAGCCCCTAAAAGTATTCTTTAAAAATCCACGCCTTTTACAAAGCCCCTAAAAGCTTTGTAAAAGGCGTGGATTTTTAAAGAATACTTTTAGGGGCTTTGTAAAAGACTATTTTTAGGGGCCATAGGGGCGTGGATTTTTTAAAGACTATTTTTAGGGGCCATTATAGGGGCGTGGATTTTTTAAAGACTGTTTTTAAAGAATATTTGTTTAAAGAATATTTTTTAATTTGATAAAAAATGATTAGTAATGAGACAGGTCATACGTACATTTTCGATTTAACAAAAATGAGTAATTAATTAAATATTGAAAACACTTATATATACCCTCTATCCCCCTCCAGGTGATGAATGGGGAGGGTGTGCTATGTTTGCACGGTTTTCTCTTTGATAATGCCGACTAAGCTTTATTGTTGATTTGCTTTTATTACAAACCTATCTCTGTCTGTCTCCCTGCTGCTGTTCATTTTTTCTGTTTAAATAATAAAAAAATTACGTTTTAAACAATCGAATGAATAAACATTTCATTAAACCATTGGCATTATTTTCAAATGCAAATACAACAGCAACAAAAAATTAATAAATAAAGCTTATAGAAATTAAATATTTACTCATAGACAGACAGTATGTGTGTGAATATGTGTGTATATGTATGTCAATAATTACATTACGCCAAGTGGCACTTAAGTTGAGTAGCAGCCAATAATCACTGGAGATTTCGATAATGATTAATTAATAAATAAAGAAATGTACATCGTCTTTCTGTATGTTTGTGGGTGTTAAGAAAATTTATTTCTAGGAAATTGAAAATGGGGGAAAAAATTAAAAACAAAAATTAGAAGGACTCAGCAGGCCTTTAGGACCATTCCTTGCCCGAATTATTTACTTTTTTTATGAGCCTGATAATGGCGTCTAATGTGTGTAAATTAAATATTTACATTTTGCCAATATATATATATATATATATATGTATTTATACCATATTATATTTATTTTTAATTCCGTATAACAAATATCAATTGGCTGTCGTCTGTCACATTCACATAATACCTCGATTTAATCCTCAGGTTACAGACCCCCACCAGACAGACAATAGAATTATGACAACAACAATATAACGAAATATTATTCAGACACCCTCCGGGCCATTGATTACCTAGATACTTGCAAAGGGTCTTCTAAATGGTTGGCAGCTTTTGGGGGATATTGTAATACAAATTGGTCGGATTTTTTAAATATTTTCAGGGGTCATTATAGAGGCGCAGATTTTTATTTAAGGAATATTTTTCGAAGCCATATCAGAGGCGTGGATTTTTTTAAAGAATATTTTTGGAGTCCATATCAGAGTCCTGGAATTTTTAAAGCATATTTTTAGGGGTCATAATTAAGGCGTGAATTTTTAAAGCATATTTTTAGGGATCATAATTAAGGCGTGGATTTTTAAAACATATTTTTAGGGATCATAATTAGGGCGTGGATTTTAAAGCATATTTTTAGGGATCATAATTACGGCGTGAATTTTTAAAGCATATTTTTAGGGATCATAATTAAGGCGTGGATTTTTAAAGCATATTTTTAGGGGTCATAATTAAGGCGTGAATTTTTAAAGCATATTTTTAAGGATCATAATTAAGGCGTGGATTATTAAAGCATATTTTTAGGGATCATAATTAAGGCGTGGATTTTTTTAAGGATATTTTTTTGGGTCATTACAGAGCCTTCGATTTTATAAAGGATATTTTTTGAGGCATAAACAGAGGCGTGGATCTTCTAAAGAATATTTTTTTGGGTCATTACAGAGCCTTGGATTTTTTAAAGGTTATTTTTTGAGGCATTCACAGAGGCGTGGATCTTCTAAAGAATATTTGTTTGGGTCATTACAGAGCCTTGGATTTTTTACAGAATATTTTTTGAGGCCATATCAGAGGCGTGGATTTTTTAAAGAATATTTTTTGAGGCCATATCAGAGGCGTGGATTTTTTAAAGAATATTTTTTGAGGCCATATCAGAGGCGTGGATTTGTTAAAGAATATTTTTTGAGGCCATATCAGAGGCTTGGATTTTTTAAAGAATATTTTTTGAGGCCATATCAGAGGCGTGGATTTTTTAAAGAATATTTTTTGAGGCCATATCAGAGGCGTGGATTTTTTAAAGAATATTTTTTGAGGTCATATCAGAGGCGTGGATTTTTTAAAGAATATTTTTTGAGGTCATATCAGAGGCGTGGATTATTTAAAGAATATTTTTTGAGGTCATATCAGAGGCGTGGATTTTTTAAAGAATATTTTTTGAGGCCATGTCAGAGGCGTGGATTTTTTAAAGAATATTTTTTTGAGGCCATATCAGAGGCGTGGATTTTTTAAAGAATATTTTTTGAGGCCATATCAGAGGCGTGGATTTTTTAAAGAATATTTTTTGAGGCCATATCAGAGGCGTGGATTTTTTAAAGAATATTTTTTGAGGCCATATCAGAGGCGTGGATTTTTTAAAGAATATTTTTTGAGGTCATATCAGAGGCGTGGATTTTTTAAAGAATATTTTTTGAGGTCATATCAGAGGCGTGGATTTTTTAAAGAATATTTTTTGAGGTCATATCAGAGGCGTGGATTTTTTAACGAATATTTTTTGAGGTCATATCAGAGGCGTGGATTTTTTAACGAATATTTTTTGAGGCCATATCAGAGGCGTGGATTTTTTAATGAATATTTTTTGAGGCCATATCAGAGGCGTGGATTTTTTAAAGAATATTTTTTGATGCCATACCAAAGGCGTGGATTTTTTAAAGAATATTTTTTGATGCCATACCAAAGGCGGGGGTTTTTTAAAGAATATTTTTTGATGCCATATCATAGGCGTGGATTTTTTAAAGAATATTTTTTGAGGTCATATTAGAGGCGTGGATTTTTTACAGAATATTTTTTGAGGCCATATCAGATGCGTGGATTTTTTAAAGAATATTTTTTGAGGCCATATCAGAGGCGTGGATTTTTTACAGAATATTTTTTGAGGCCATATCAGAGGCGTGGATTTTTTAAAGAATATTTTTTGAGGCTTCCACAGAGGCGTTGTTTTTTTATGAATGTTTTTTGAGGCTTCTACAGAGCCGTGGATTTTTTATGAATATTTTTGAGGCTTCCACAGAGCCGTGGGTTTTTTTATGAATATTTTTGAGGGTTCCACAGAGGCGTTGTTTTTTTTATGAATATTTTTTGGGGCTTCCACAGAGGCGTGGTTTTTTTATGAATATTTTTGAGGCCATTATTTGTGTGTGTGGGCAACCATGTCGCATAATGATGGTTAGTGACATTTATTAGATAATTCGTGTGTCATAAATATTTTCAAATAACAGCGCGATCTGACATGGGTTGTCATTGCCACCAGACATTTCAAATGTTCAACTATTGTGGTAATAGAATTATCATCGTATGTAACAAAATAAATGACCAGAAGCAAAGAAGAAACAAAATGGCAATGGGTAAACGACGATGACGATGGTGGTGGTGCTGATGGTATGACATTTCCTATTATTGTATTTCCTTGCATTATTGGTTACATGGAAGTAAAACAAAAATATCGAAAACCAGATGGAAGAGGAAGGGGTGACATAAAATCTAGACTTATTTGGATAACTAGCGATTCAATGGTGACGTGCTACTACGGGTTGCTTGCTACTAAACGAATTTAGTAATTCCCTCCGCTCACTACTCTGAAGCATATGCTTTGCTACTGGTCATATATAAACTCCATATTGGAATAATTGAAAGAGTAAAATGTCGGGGTAAAATAATAGACGTCATAGAAACACACTAACACTACAAATACAACGGCAAACCAGCAGCTGGAGTGCCAAGCTGCGAAAAAAACTTGATTTGATTTACAGTGATTGGGTTTTTCCATTTCCATCTTTCTTTGTTTTGTGTTGGGTTTTTTGTTTGTATCTGAATTGTCAAGTAAATGAAAACAAATCTCAGTATCTTATTTTTTCATTTTTGGAAGTGGCTTGGATTTTTTAAAAATATTTTCTGAGGAACTAAAAATGGCGTGGATTTTTTAAGAATATTTTTGGAGCCATTAAAAGAGGCGTGGATATTTTAAAGACAAATTTTGGAAGCATTCAAAGAGGAGTGGATTTTTTAAAAGTGCTTTTAGAGGCCATTATAGAGGCGTGGATTTGTTAAAAAATATTTTTTAGATATTTTGTAACAAATGTCATCCATGACAAAATACCATCCTATCCCCCTCTTCATCTAGTTTCTATTTTTATTACTTTATTGATTTCGTATTCCTCTCCACCCGCAATTGTTTTTTTTTTATTTTTTCGCTTTGCTAAAAACGAAAACTTTTCAGATACCACAACAAACAATTGAAATAGTTTGTTTGGTTTGTCGGTAAATGACCAGTCAGCTATTCGAATTGCCATATAAAGCCACAAAAAAAAAACTATGATTGTTCCAGAGTCTGAGGGATGAGTCAGTGATTTTATGGTTTTGCCCACAAAATTAATATGAATTACAAATTCGTACAGAAAATTATAAAAAGTGAATTTTGTAAACTAATAGAACATACATGGCGCAAAATTTGTTGAAAATTAAATTAAAATGTTTAAAAATTGTAAAAAAAGTTTCGCCAGTTAATAGAAAAAATATCTTTTTTTGAGTTTTGGGAAAACTTCTGAATTTTTTAAAAATATTTTTTGAGGCAATTTCATAGGCGTAGATTTGTATACCCTTCACCACACTTTGGTACAGGGTATTATGTCTTCGGGCATATGTTTGTAACAGGCAAAAGGAATCGAGATAGACCCATGGTTCCTTTTGAGAATATGCATAGAATCACTTTCTGAGTCCATTTATGCATGTCCGTCCAAAATACAGGTCGCATTTATAATCCGATTTGGATGAAATTTGGCACATCTCATTTATTTGGCCCAAGGACGAACCCTACTGAAATTGGGGGAAATCGGTTAAAATTTAGATATAGTTCCAATATATATTTTCGTCCGATTTTACGTAAATGGTGCACCAAAGCCCCTATATACCTTTTGATTTGCACGAAATTCGGTATAGCTTAGTGAATAAAGTCTAGAATGATGTGTGTTAAGTTTTCCGAAAATCGATTCCGCACCAAAGTCCCTATATATCGTCCTATTTGCATGAAATTTGGCATAGCGTACTGAATTAAGTCTAGAACGATGTGTGTTAAATTTCGTTAAAATCCGTTCATATTTAGATATAGCTCCCATATACATTATCGTCCGATTTTAGGTAAATAGTGCACCAAAGTCCCTATATATCTTTCGATTTCCACGAAATTTGGCATAGCGTACTGAATTTAGTCTAGAACGATGTGTGTTAAATTTCGTAAAAATCCATTCAGATTTAGATATAGCTCCTATATATATTATCGTCCGATTTTAAGTAAATGGTGCACAAATGTCCCTATATATCCCTCGATTTGCATGAAATTTGGCATAGCGTACTGAATTAAGTCTAGAACGATGTGTGTTACATTTCATGAAAATCTGTTCATATTTAGATACAACACCCATATATATTTTGGTCCGATTTAATGTAAATGGTACACCGATTTCCACGAAATTTGGCATAGCGTACTAAATTAAGTCTAGAGTGATGTGTGTTAAGTTTCCCGAAAATCGGCTCCGGTTTAGATATAGCTCCCATATATATTTTCGTCGGATTTAAGGTAAATAGTGCACCAAAGTCCCTATGTATCCTTCGATTTGCATGAAATTTGGCATAGCGTACTGAATTAAGTCTAGAACAATGTGTGTTAAATTTCGTAAAAATCCATTCAGATTTAGATATAGCTTCCATATATATTATCGTCCGATTTTGGGTAAATAGTGCACCAAAGTCCCTATATATCCTTCGATTTGCACGAAATTTGGCATAGCGTACTAAATAACGTTTAGAGTGATATGTGTTAAGTTACGTGAAGATCGGTTCCGATTTAGATATAGCTCCCATATATATTATCGTCCGATTTTAGGTAAATAGTGCACCAAAGTACATATATATTTTGCTATAAATCGTTTTCCATAAATTTGTCCCATGGTACGCAGACGACTCTAAATCTGCCCGAATGAAATTAAATTTATCATAGGTTGCAGCAAGACATGAACATGTTCTTTCAAGGGAACATTGACATGCAATTGTAAAAATACATATCTACAATATACCCAAAGTGGTGAAGGGTATCATATAGTCGGCCTAGTCCAACATACCTACTTTCCTTACTGGTTTAAAAATATGTTTTGAGGCAATTTCATAGGTGTGGATTTAAAAAAAAAATATTTTATTCATACATTTTTGAATACTTTTTTGATCATATAATTAGACCTCTTCAATTATAAGATCTTCCTTATATTTTTTTTTTCTAATTTTTATGTATCTTTTTTTTCGTTTCAGGTAAGTAAATTTTGATATGAAATATTCGATAATCATCGTAAGTAAATTTAGGATATAATCAATATGCCTTTTATTAATATAGGGTTTAACCAGGTCAGTTTCGAACCGATATCCCTCAATGCAAAGAGAGAGCGAGGGTGGACTTACTAACCATTATTGCAGTTTGAAAACTAAGTTCGAGGAGTTTATTAAATTTTGACGTCCTGACCTCACCTCCCCCACCCCCATTACCCAATGTCCTTATTACAAATCTTATTGTTGTAGTTGTTGTTTACTGCTTATATTAGCCAACAAGTTATTTATAAACAACTAACTACCATCTTAGTTACAACAATTGCTTTTCGATTGATTGGTGATTTGGTCGAGCACCCTCTCCCTCTCTCTCTAGGAAAAATTAAGGAAATTGAATTTTCTTGTCATTTTATTTTGTCGCGTTTTTTTCCCTCTTGCTTCATATCCTGATTACATTTTTGTAATTATTTTCTACGTCTTCTTCTCGTCGTTGTGTCTCATTGACGTAATGAATTTGGCTTTACCCCGCCGGATTTGTCAACTGGTCTCTGACTGGGTGGCTGGTTGGCTGCCTTACTGTTGCCAAAGCAGGAAATGAGAGCAATTAAATTGTGAAATATAATGCGGCCAAGGAAAAAACACAACAGGACAATTTCTACGCGTTATGCGTGAATTAAGTAATTTATCATTTTTGTTGATGAGCTGTCGTTGTTGTTGTTCGGACTTTTTTGTGGTCTTGCTTGTTTTACAAGCTGATAAAGTGTTTTACAGCTAAGTGCAATGTTAAATCGGATTCGTGACAAGCTGTCACGGATTTTTTTGGTGTACTTCAATGAAGTGAGGGTACTTTTTTAAAGAGGTGTTGCTCTGGTCTTCTATGGGACTACCACGCCTTGGTGGATGGTCCCTGAAAAAATATTCTTTAAAAAATCCACGCCTTGGTGGATGGTCCCTGAAAAAATATTTTTTAAAAAATCCACGCCTTGGTGGATGGTCCCTGAAAAAATATTCTTTAAAAAATCCACGCCTTGGTGGATGGTCCCTGAAAAAATATTTTTTAAAAAATCCACGCCTTGGTGGATGGTCCCTGAAAAAATATTCTTTAAAAAATCCACGCCTTGGTGGATAGTCCCTGAAAAAATATTCTTTAAAAAATCCACGCCTTGGTGGATGGTCCCTGAAAAAATATTCTTTAAAAAATCCACGCCTTGGTGGATGGTCCCTGAAAAAATATTCTTTAAAAAATCCACGCCTTGGTGGATGGTCCCTGAAAAAATATTCTTTAAAAAATCCACGCCTTGGTGGATGGTCCCTGAAAAAATATTCTTTAAAAAATCCACGCCTTGGTGGATGGTCCCTGAAAAAATATTCTTTAAAAAATCCACGCCTTGGTGGATGGTCCCTGAAAAAATATTCTTTAAAAAATCCACGCCTTGGTGGATGGTCCCTGAAAAAATATTCTTTAAAAAATCCACGCCTTGGTGGATGGTCCCTGAAAAAATATTCTTTAAAAAATCCACGCCTTGGTGGATGGTCCCTGAAAAAATATTCTTTAAAAAATCCACGCCTTGGTGGATGGTCCCTGAAAAAATATTCTTTAAAAAATCCACGCCTTGGTGGATGGTCCCTGAAAAAATATTCTTTAAAAAATCCACGCCTTGGTGGATGGTCCCTGAAAAAATATTCTTTAAAAAATCCACGCCTTGGTGGATAGTCCCTGAAAAAATATTCTTTAAAAAATCCACGCCTTGGTGGATGGTCCCTGAAAAAATATTCTTTAAAAAATCCACGCCTTGGTGGATGGTCCCTGAAAAAATATTCTTTAAAAAATCCACGCCTTGGTGGATGGTCCCTGAAAAAATATTCTTTAAAAAATCCACGCCTTGGTGGATGGTCCCTGAAAAAATATTCTTTAAAAAATCCACGCCTTGGTGGATGGTCCCTGAAAAAATATTCTTTAAAAAATCCACGCCTTGGTGGATGGTCCCTGAAAAAATATTCTTTAAAAAATCCACGCCTTGGTGGATGGTCCCTGAAAAAATATTCTTTAAAAAATCCACGCCTTGGTGGATGGTCCCTGAAAAAATATTCTTTAAAAAATCCACGCCTTGGTGGATGGTCCCTGAAAAAATATTCTTTAAAAAATCCACGCCTTGGTGGATGGTCCCTGAAAAAATATTCTTTAAAAAATCCACGCCTTGGTGGTGGATGGTCCCTGAAAAAATATTCTTTAAAAAATCTACGCCTTGGTGGATGGTCCCTGAAAAAATATTCTTTAAAAAATCCACGCCTTGGTGGATGGTCCCTGAAAAAATATTCTTTAAAAAATCCACGCCTTGGTGGTGGATGGTCCCTGAAAAATATTCTTTAAAAAATCCACGCCTTGGTGGTTGGTCCCTGAAAAAATATTCTTTAAAAAATCCACGCCTTGGTGGATGGTCCCTGAAAAAATATTCTTTAATAAATCTATAAAGATCTGAAAAGATATATTTCAAAAATATTAATCTATTATTATTATCCCTAACCACACATATTTTTCAATCAGATCTTCGCCAGCCACAAGACCTCTTTTGTATTCAATTTTTATTTTTTAATTCTTGACTTAGTGATTCTGACTCATACTGTATTCGATTCTATTTTCTTCCATAATTTCTCATAGAAGCCGTCTTGTTAATTTTATTTCGACATTTTTGTTTACTCTTTGTTTTTTGTTTTATTTATTTGTTTATTATTTTGTCCATTAATTGTGTTTGGCGGATATTTATTGTCTTACCTAAGAATTTTCAGTTGTCCGTTCCACATAGAAAACCAGAAATATCTAAAATCAGCAAATCTCAGCGCTTAATAATAAACACACAACCTTAACCCTATTTCTATTTCAGCTGACAGGGTAATTTTTGTATTTATTTTGCTTTGTTTTATTTTATATTTCACATTTAATTATAATTTCTTATTCATTGCTGGTTTTATTTGTTGTTACTTAATATTTTTATTAGCGATATGTGTGTGTGTTTTTTTATCTTGATAGGAGGGGTAGTATGGATATTAGGAGTGAAAATAAATTACGATATGAAACAATGAAGCCATATCTCCTCCAGCCTAACAACAAATAAATTTCATTTGGAAATACAATTTTAGGAGTATAAATAATAAAGTTTTTACTTTTCTACCAATGGGGCGTATACGTTGCAACAACACGTATACGCCAACGCGTATACTTTACGACAATGAGACGTATACGTTGTAACAACACTTATACGCCATATTCCATATTGTCTTAAACTGTGAAGTAATTTTCGACCACCGCGGATTTTTTAAAGAATATTTTTTCAGGCGTTGACTTTTTAAAGAATATTTTTCAAGGCCTACCTAAAACGTGGATTTTTTAAAGAATATTTTTTTCAGGGACTACCACAAGGCGTGGATTTTTTAAAGAATATTTTTTTCAGGGACTACCACAAGGCGTGGATTTTTTAAAGAATATTTTTTCAGGGACTACCACAAGGCGTGGATTTTTTAAAGAATATTTTTCAGGGACTACCACAAGGCGTGGATTTTTTAAAGAATATTTTTTCAGGGACTACCACAAGGCGTGGATTTTTTAAAGAATATTTTTTCAGGGACTACCACAAGGCGTGGATTTTTTAAAGAATATTTTTTCAGGGACTACCACAAGGCGTGGATTTTTTAAAGAATATTTTTTCAGGGACTATACTTTACGACAATGAGACGTATACGTTGTAACAACACGTATACGCCATATTTCATATTGTCTTAAACTGTGAAGTAATTTTCGACCACCGCGGATTTTTTAAAGAATATTTTTTCAGGCGTTGACTTTTTAAAGAATATTTTTCAAGGCCTACCTAAAAGGTGGATTTTTTAAAGAATATTTTTTCAGGGACTACCACAAGGCGTGGATTTTTTATAGAATATTTTTTTCAGGGACTACCACAAGGCGTGGATTTTTTAAAGACTATTTTTTCAGGGACCATCCACCAAGGCGTGGATTTTTTAAAGAATATTTTGATCTACACAAAATCCCATCTTCTTGTAAATATGATTTTCGGGGCCATATGACGTATACATTGTGACATCACTTATACTCCAGACTTTATATGGTACTATTAAGTTTTACTTAGTTTCATTGAATTTCCTTTTAAGACAGTAATCGAGGTTTTTATATTTTGAGAGAACTTTTGCAATTTTATTACAGCGGTTACTTTACTCACTTAGCTGGCTTGTGACAGAACTTTCGTTCCATAAGCCGAGCTTAAAAAAGATTTGCCGGTGCGTCGGTCTTTTGCGCAGTTTTTCCAATTTGAAAGACCATATTCGGCAATGTTATCTTCCACTTGATCTTTCCATCTTATTCGTGGCCTTCCCCTTCTGCCTGAACCATCAGCTGGTTCGCTTTTATATGCCTTCTGGGCTTCGGCATCTTCATATTTTTCACAACATGACGTAGCCAACGTAGTCGCTGCAGCTCAATACGTCCAACATTGTCGATGTCCGCGAATAACTGGTACAACTCATGGTTCATTCGACGGCGATATTCACCGTCAAGACAGTCACGGCCCATAGATCTTTCGGAGATTTTTTCTCTCAAACACTCCAAGAGCTGGTCTGGCGGGAGGTGGCCTTGCTTTTGAGTTGCTTACTAGTAGCATCTGTTGGCCAACACTATCCTTCTCCGAATTTCAAAACTGATGTCATTCGTTTTGTTTATGACGGTACCAAGATATATACAATTTTTGACTACCACGAAGCTGTAGTTCTCAAGTTCCTCAGTTGGTCTGAGTCTACTGGACGTCTTGCGCGTTGATACCATCAGTTTGGTCTTCTCAGCGTTTACTGCCAGACCCACTTTGGCAGACTCATTTTAAATTTGTTCAAAGGTGGCTGTTACCGCTCTCAGAGTTCGACCCATTATGTCGATGCCATCGGCGTAGGCGAGTAACATGTGTTGTTTGGTGTACAGAGTGTCATTTCTGTTCACTTTTGCCTCTCGTATGACCTTTTCCAGCAGAATGTTAAAAAGGTCACACGACAAACTGTCACCTTGTCTGAATCCTCGTTCTGTATTAAAGGGCTCCGAAAGGTCCTTTCCGACTTTAACTGCTGATCTTGTGCCAGTTAAATTTATCCTTCATAGCCGTATTCATTTTGCAGAAATGCCAAACGCAGACATGGCTTTAAACACCTCTGTACGGATAGGACTGTCAAATGCGTCTTTGTATTCGACGAATAGGTGAAATGTGTCGATGTCGATTTTCGTGGGTTTTTTCCAAGATTTGGTGCAGAGTGAAAATCTGGTCAATGGTGGATTTGCCAGGTCTGAAGCCGCATTGGCATGGTCCAATAATGTCATTGACCATTGGCTTCAGTCGTTCACTCAGTACGCTGGTTAGCACTTTATATGCGATGTTAAGGAGACTTATTTTAGTACTTACCATAAGATTTATTTTATTTTCAGTTGAGATAAACGGTCATTATGGCGTATACGTTATGACAACACTTATACGACAAGATTTACCTCAACTGTTATGTCGATGATTAGAAGCCTGACAGCTTATTTTTTATATGAACTTTTATCAATAGAACCCATAGACCATCTTCTATCTATAGTATACGCCTTGTCGAAGGTCTTATTTCCTATGAAATATAATTTTTTACCTGCATTTCTTTAATTATTGCTTTTGTAAGGTTTTTTGTTTTGTTCATGCTCACAAGTCATAACAATCCATTCATTACCTCTTTTTTGATTACTTAATTCAACTGTCATTAACGTAAACACACATTTAAAATTCTTGCTTATTCTAGACAGCCGACAGAAAAAAATAAATAAAAAATACAAAAAAAAAAAAAAAAACACAACAATAAAGTTGTGTTAAGCCATAAAGGTTTTAAGCGGCTACCAATTGTCTATGGAATGTTTTGTTTTCTGTTTTTTTCTCTGCTTAAGTACTGTCGTTTTACAATCTTGTCAAGATAGCACATTGCCATTATAATTATTGTTTTTTACACTTTCCCAACATGCAACCGGGTAATTTTGTGGAAAATTTAAAGAAAAAAGCTATAAATAATATTTTTCAGGGATCCACACTAGGCGTAGATTTTTATACCCTACACAACTATGTTGTCAGGGTATTATAGCTTTGTGCAGCCCCAAGAGTTTGTAACGCCGCGAAATATAGGTTCTAGAGCCACCTTTAAGTATACCGATCGTCATATCTCGACTAGCTGAGTCGATCTAGGCATCTGTGTCCGTCCGTCCGTCTGTCCATTATAATTTGTAAACACGATACAAGCCACAGTTATGGACCTACCTTCACGAAATTTTGCATGCAGGATGGATGAAGACCCCTATTGTTTTTGGAAAAAAAATCGGTTAATATTTAAAGGATGAAATGGACCAAAAACTTTATTTTTGTCGGTTTTTCTGGTCGCTCCAGAGGCCGCAATTATGGCCTGAACATCGCGAAATTTTGCATGGAGAAGGGGGTCGGACCAAAAAATAACCATAGCTGTTTTAATAAAGATCGGTCAATATTTAGCGAGTCAAATGGACCGTGACTTTTGTGTGAAAAATGACAACATTTGTATTCTATGGCGTATATATTTACTCCTGAAGGACATAGAGCCGAGAAGTTGATAGTAACAGATACCACACTAGAGGGCGGAAATATAGCGCTGGTCGCTTTGAAATTCTCCATGAGATTCCAGTTATGGTTAAGAACAACGCCTATAAATTTCGCTGATGATAAGATAAACATTTTGGGATGAAGTGGACCCAAAACTTATTTTTTTGTGTTTTCTTCGAGTTGGTCTATAGGCTACAAGCCGAACATCACAACACAACCCACTTTGAAGGGAATCTAATTAAGTAATTAAAAGGGCTGTACTGAATATTGGTAATATTCGGAAAATATGTCAGTGTAGGGAAGAGGTGCTGTTGACCACTAATCGGGCAAGAGGGTGCAACTATCACGAAATATTACCCAGGCTCGGAATAAAAATACACAGAAAGTCAGAGTTCTGTGGTAGTGGTGTAGGGTATCGTATGGTCGGCGCCGTCCGACTACACTGCTCCGCTCACTGGTTGAAATAATATTTTATGGCGTACATGTTTTAAATATTTTTTTTTTAATAATTTGTTTCAGGGATCCACACTAGGCTTAGATTTTTTAATTATTATTTTTAAAGATCCACACAGGCGTAGATTTTTTAAAATAATTTTTAGGGATCCACACTTGGTGTAGATTTTTGAAATCATTTCTTTAGGCATCCACACTAGGCGCAGATTTTTGAAATCAGTTTCTTTTTTGGGGTTTTCTTTTTGGGATCCACACTAGGCGTAGATTTTTGAAATCAGTTTTTTTGGGATCCACACTAGGCGTAGATTTTTGAAATCAGTTTTTTGGGATCCACACTAGGCGTAGATTTTTTAAATCATTTCTTTTTGGAATCCACACTAGGCATAGATTTTTGAAATCAGGATCCACACTAGGCGTAGATTTTTGAAATCAGTTTTTTTGGGATCCACACTAGGCGTAATTTTTTTAAATCATTTCTTTTTGGAATCCACACTAGGCGTAGATATTTTAAAATTTTTTTAGGGATCCACACTAGGCGTAGATTTTTGAAATCAGTTTTTTGGGATCCACACTAGGCGTAGATTTTTTAAATCAGTTTTTTGGGATCCACACTAATTTAATTTACAACGATTCTATATTTATTGTCAATTTTATTACATAGAACCCATGTGTCGTATACGTCATGACAACACTTATACGCCTATTTCCTTAAGCTACGGATTTTAAATTGTAACTTTCATTATATTCTTTTGGTGAAGTTTTTCACTGGTACCTTAAAAAGATTAATTAAATATTGAAACGTATCAACTCTATTTTGAATTAGTTTATTTATTTTTATCTGAATTCCATTTATGTATTTTATTTTTATAGTGTAAACACCTTTATTTATGATTTAAAATTAAAATTCAACTCTGTTTTAAACATTTGAAATTAACGGCTAACTTTGTAAATATTTTGTAAACAGTACCAAATACATCACTGATATTACTACATTATTATACGACCAATACTAGATTAGAATCTCGCTTCTCAAATGTAGTACTTAAGCAAACCCAAATTTCAATAAAGTCACTCTGATTCCTTTAGCGAACACTGAAGGCTTAAGATCACTACCCACGCTTGCCCAAGTTGATGGAATAGATCATAAGCTCAAAGAAATTCCTAAATAAGGAAGGAGTAAAAAGTTAATATTGTTGTTTCGTATGAAGCCATATCAGCTCCGCTCTCGAGCTGTTTCAATATTTTAAAATATTTTTCTTAGTTTTCTATTTTAATTTTCCATTGAGATTTCACAACCAATACCAAAACAAACAATCACCCAAATACTTCTCCTATTCATGGTCATGTGAACGAAATATTACAAAAATCTTACATAAATTCAATAAAAAATAAATCAAACTAAATTGCATGTTTGCTTTGTGTGTGTGTGTGTGTTTTTTTTTTTTCAATTTAAAATCCTGATATTTATTACAGCAAACAAAAATATTTCAATAATTGTTTGCCAACGACAGTATGTTTTCAATTTTTTTTTGTGACGAACGACGACGAGTGATTGCATCGGAATGGAAAAATTGCAAAAAAAAAAAACAAGAAATTACACAATCTGTGAGGAAGTTCAATAAACTTGTTGAACGACAAATGACAACGAAAAAACAAATTGCAATTGAACGAACGAACGACAGATGCTGACAAAAAATCGTACCTATAACAGTCAACAATCAATCGGTTTTTTTCAATTTCATAGCAGATATAAATAGAGACTATGTTTTTTCGTAACATATTCGAATGTCAGTTATTGAAATCGAAACAGTAATGATTTTTTTTTGGCAGGGATAGGAGGTATGAGCGTTTTGGAATTGCCATGTATGGACAAAAGTATGGAGAAGAGAAGTACCTAGTACATTTGTTCCTTTTGCAGAATAGCTCCTTTAAATTAGTGTTTTCCGGAGCTACCAACTCTAGTTCGTGATCTCCTTCCTTCAATCATTGAACGTTATTCTGCGGATATAAAAAAATGTTGCCTCATTTTATACAAATATTAGAGCTTTCCTATGAGTTTAATTTATTTCAGATCATGTGACGTATACGTTTCGACAGCAGTTATACGCCTACATAATAAGGCTATTTTATTATTTTTTATACCCTTCGCCACACTGTGGTACAGGGTATTGAGTCTTTTATGTTTGTAACAGGCAAAAGGAAACGAGATAGACACATGGTTCCTTTTGAGAATATGCATAGAATCACTTTCTGAGTCGATCTACGCATGTCCGTCTGTCCGTCCGTCTATGTATTTTTGTGAACAAAGTACAGGCCGCATTTATGATCCGATTTGGATGAAATTTGACATAGGTCATTTATTTGGCCTAAGGACGAACCCTATTGAAATTGAGAAAAATCGGTTCAGATTTAGATATAGCTCCCATATATATTTTCGTCCGATTTAATGTAAATGGTGCACCAAAGTCCCTATATATCTTTCGATTTGAACGATATTTGGCACAGCGTAATGAATTATGTATAGAATGATGTATGTTAGGTTTCCTGAAAATCGGTTCCAATTTAGATATAGCTCCCATATATATTTTCGTCTGATTTAATTTAAATGGTCCACCAAAGTCCCTATATATCTTTCGATTTGCACGAAATTTCGCACAGCGTAATGAATTAGATCTAGAATAATGTACGTTAAATTTCCTGAAAATCGGTTCCGATTTAGATATAGCTCCCATATATATGTTCGTCCGATTTAATGTAAATGGTGCACCAAAGTCCCCATATATATTTCGATTTGCACGAAATTTGGCACAGCTGAATTGACCTTTGAATGATATATATTAAGTTTCTTGAAAATCGGTTCAGATGTAGATATAGCTCCCATATAAATTTTCGTCCTATTTAATGTAAATGGTGCACCAAAGTCTATATATATCTTTCGATTTGCACGGAATTTGGTACATCGTAATGAATTAGGCCTAGAATGATGTGTGTTAAATTTCCTGAAAATCAGAAAAAAATGTTAAAAGTTTTTAGAATGCCTACAGAAGATCGTCTATTTAGTCGCCTAGACTCCCTGCTTCATATCGTCAATAAGAGACTCCATGTCTATTAAGTTTATCTGCTTCAGCTGGTCTATAAAAAATTCTCGCTGATGCAGATATACTTTATGGACATTGAGTCTCTTATTGACGATATGAATCAGGGAGTCTAGACTAAATAGAAGATCTTCTATAGGAATTCTAAAAACTCTACTATCTATAGATGCCCTATATAAGGAGAGGATTATTGAAGAGCTTAAAAAAAGATTTCCAAGCGCGTCGGTCTTGTGCGCAAGTCCACCAATTTGGAAGACCACGTTCCAAGATGTGGTTTTCTACTTGGTCTTTCCATCTAATTCGTGGCCTTCCCCTTCTACGGGAACCATCAGTAGGCTCATTTGTATATACCTTTTAAGCTGGGGCATCTTTATTCATCGGCACAACATGGTCTAGCCACCGTAGTCGCTGCAGCTCAATACGACTGACTATGTCGATGTCCGCGTATAAGTTGTAAAGCTCATGGTTCATTCGACGCCGATATTCACCGTCGACGCAGATCGGCCTGTAGATCTTTCGGAGAATTTTTCTCTCAAACACCCAAAGAGCTGCCTCATCTGCTTAGGCAAGTACCCATGCTATTGATCCATATAATAGCACGGGTAGTATCAGCTTCTTGTAAAGTGTGAGTTTGGTCTGGCGGGAGGTGGCCTTATTTCTAAACTGCTTACTTAGACCATAATAGCATCTGTTGGCCATCACAATCCTTCTCCGAATTTCAAAACTGATGTCATTCGTTTTATTTATGGCGGTACCAAGGTATATAAAGTCTTTAACTACATCGAAGCTGTAGTTCTCAAGTTCCACAGTTGGTCCAAGTCTACTGGACGTCTTGCGCGTTGATACCATCAGCTTGGTCTTCTCGCCGTTTACTGCCCGACCCACTTTGGCAGACTCCTTTTCAATTTGTTCAAAGGTGGCTGTTACCGCTCGCAATGTTCGACCCATTATATCGATGTCATCGGCGTAGGCGAGTAACATGTGTTGTTTGGTGTACCACAACTTCAGGTCGTCAATAAAAATGCTTTCAATTCGCCAATAAACAATGCCTTCAGCACTTCTGACCGACCGTGTACAGTATATGTTTTGATTACATTTATAGGCCTACAACCTAAATATTTTTTTATGTTTCGGACTGTAGAAGGTTCTTCATTTAGAGAAGATGTGTTAAAAGTATGTAAGGAGGATATTTCATCTACAAGTCTCTTCTTCAGTTGATTCTGCTTCAGTTCTTGGTTAAGAACTATAAGAGTTCACCAATGACGAATTCCTTCAGTTTTTGTTACAGACCATGTGACGTATACATTTTGGCAATACTTATACGCCTACTGATTCAATATTTTTTCTATTTATGTTTCGAAATACAGAGGGTCTACAGGAAAGGTGTTAAAAGTATTTTTGTATATCTAGAACTTCTTTGGAAGTTATAAATATATCTACATGATTCCTCTAGAAGTTCTTCTGCTTTTAGAAAGCCTATAGAAGATCTTCCTTTTTTAGCTTCCTCTAATTAAATTACCTGTTACAGTTCGTCTGAAAAGATTTCATGTTTCAGCTCGGCTCAGTGTACTTCATCAATTTTTCAATAAGAGGCTCCCTTCTTCAGTTTAGTACTTCAGTTTGTCTATAAAAGCACCCTGCTTCAAGTATATGTATAATATTCTCCTCTACATGATATCCTCAACGTACAACTGTGTTTCTATCCCGCCAGTAATTCCCATATACATTCGATAATTTGTCGATTATTTTGTGTGTTCAGTAAATGATTTTACAAAATCTTTACCGAACATTGTCTCCTTCTAAGGTGACAACAACAGCAAATACGGCGATGACAATAATACACTATTTACCCTCAATCCCGAACCCGTGCTGCAAAAGTCAGCCAAAAAAATACACCGAAACGCCAAAGAGATGAGGTATGATTTATTTTAAAATTGGCGCCAATCGAATGTATTTTCGGTATTACAAAACTATTTTAGGTCTCTGCATGTTTATCACTCGTCTCTCCTTTGGCCCCATACAAAATACAACAACGACAAGAAAACTAGAAAAAGAACAGAAAAATAAATTGTCAATATGTTTGTAATACTCGGAGGATAGGACACACAATTGTGAAGAAGAGATGTCAAGACGGCAAGGAGGAGGGGACAAAGCGGTCTGTACTATTTTTTGCTTATTTTGTTTTTGTTGCTTTCAGAAGACACAAAAACAATTAAAACCAATAAAAGTTCAAGGCAAATGTGCTGAGACATTTCGTTTACATTTTACATTTCTCGACGTCATGCCGTTCGTTCGTGTCTTTTTTTTTTGAAGCAGTTCAATAGCATTGCTATGGGGATAAATTCCGAATTTCTTTTTGTTTCAAATTTTCATAAAGAATCTAGAAAGGTTGTCATTTTGATTTTTTTTTAATTTCAAATAGATAAGGTATTTACAAAATTATCTATTAAATATTGTGGTACTATGGTGCGTATAAGTCGTGTCATTACTTATACGTGATAATGTCCCACTACCACCATACGTATACTTTATATTGTAAAGTATACGACACCAAATAATTTTCAATATTTTTATTTTTCAATATTCATAGCTTAATAGTCTTTAAGAAATCCATTTGAATAATATCTGAAGAAAATATTTATTTTCGCGCTTTGCTTCCTAATTCCTATTTTTTTCTGAACCACTTCCTCGATCCTTGAAATGCCATTTGATATGGAAAATTATTTGATTGTAAAATAAATGAAATTACCACAAATAAAAATACAGATATCGCACGAAAAAAAGCCCATGCTATTTATTTCCTAGCGACGACGAATATGAGAAATTAAGGAAAGGAAAAAAATATTAAAATTGACAGCTGGAGGGGCGTGTACAAATTGATTAGGAAATTCAATGCTAAGCGGAAATTGGAATGTGATTATTTACAACGCAATTTTACCATTTTCACATGCGGGTTATAACAATGAGATTATTTTGAGTGATTGGATTTTTATAAGAATTTTCTTTTCAAGGACCTACTAAGGCGTAGATTTTCTAAATCAGTTTTTTTCAAGGCACTACTAAGGCGTAGATTTTTTAAATCAGCTTTTTCAAGGCACTACTAAGGCGTAGATTTTATAAATCAGTTTTTTTCAAGGGTCACACGTCTCGCCAATATAGAATCCTTTCAGCTCTTCTTTTGCAGACCATATGGCGTATACGTTTTGACAACAGTCATACGCCTACTGATTTAATATTTCTTTATTTATCTTTTAAAGGTTCTCGATTTACGGAAAATGTGTTAAAAGTATTCTCTCTATCCATAGAAGTAAGGAGGAAAATCTTTAGAAAATCTATAGAAGGTGTATAGACAGACCAATATGAGGTTTTCTATCTACAGGATTCCTGTACGTGGATATATAAGGAGTGGATTTTTTAAAGCATATGTTTTCAAGGGTCTACAAGAGGCTTGGATTTTTTCAAGGGAATATTTTTTTCAAGGGTCTATAGAAGGCGTAGATTTTTTAAAGAATATTTTTTCAAGGGCCATCACAAGGCGTGGATTTTTTAAAGAATATTCTTTCAAGGGCCATCACAAGGCGTGGATTTTTTAAAGAATATTTTTTCAAGGGCCATCACAAGGCGTGGATTTTTTAAAGAATATTTTTTCAAGAGCCATCGCAAGGCGTGGATTTTTTAAAGAATATTTTTTCAAGGGTCTACAAGAGGCGTGGATTTTTTTAAAGAATATTTTTCAAGGGTCTACAAGAGGCGTGGATTTTTTTAAAGAATATTTTTCAAGGGTCTACAAGAGGCGTGGATTTTTTTAAAGAATATTTTTCAAGGGTCTATAAGAGGCGTGGATTTTTTTAAAGAATATTTTACAGGGGTCTACAAGAGGCGTGGATTTTTTTAAAGAATATTTTTCAAGGGCCATCACAAGGCGTGGATTTTTTAAAGAATATTTTTCAAGGGCCATCACAAGGCGTGGATTTTTTAAAGAATATTTTTTCAAGGGCCATCACAAGGCGTGGATTTTTTAAAGGATATTTTTTCAAGGGCCATCACAAGGCGTGGCTTTTTTAACGAATATTTTTTTAAGGGCCATCACAAGGCGTGGATTTTTTAAAGAATAGTTTTCAAGGGTCTACAAGAGGCGTGGATTTTTTTAAAGAATATTTTTCAAGGGTCTACAAGAGGCGTGGATTTTTTTAAAGAATATTTTTCAAGGGTCTACAAGAGGCGTGGATTTTTTTAAAGGATATTTTTTCAAGGGTCTACAAGAGGCGTGGATTTTTTTAAAGAATATTTTCCAAGGGCCATCACAAGGCGTGGATTTTTTAAAGAATAGTTTTCAAGGGTCTACAAGAGGCGTGGATTTTTTTAAAGAATATTTTTCAAGGGTCTACAAGAGGCGTGGATTTTTTTAAAGAATATTTTTTCAAGGGCCATCACAAGGCGTGGATTTTTTAAAGAATATTTTTTCAAGGGCCATCACAAGGCGTGGATTTTTTAAAGAATATTTTTTCAAGGGCCATCACAAGGCGTGGATTTTTTAAAGAATATTTTTTCAAGGGCCATCACAAGGCGTGGATTTTTTAAAGAATATTTTTTCAAGGGCCATCACAAGGCGTGGATTTTTTAAAGAATATTTTTTCAAGGGCCATCACAAGGCGTGGATTTTTTAAAGAATATTTTTTCAAGGGCCATCACAAGGCGTGGATTTTTTAAAGAATATTTTTTCAAGGGTCTACAAGAGGCGTGGATTTTTTAAAGAATATTTTTTCAAGGGTCTACAAGAGGC